>NC_056619.1:21710285-21712296 GCF_018340385.1 Cyprinus carpio | reverse complement strand
GTTACTCCACCCCAAAATGAAAATGTTGTCATTAATCACTTACCCCCATGTTGTTCCAAACCCATAAAGTTTGTTCGTCTTCAGAACACAATTTAAGATATTTTGGATGAAAACCGGGAGGCTTGAGACTGTCCCATAGACTGCCAAATAAATAACAGTGTCAAGGTCCAGGAAAGTATGAAAGTCATCGTCAGAATAGTCCATCTGTCATCAGTGGTTCAACCGTAAGGTTATGAAGCGACTAGAATACTTTTTATAAGCAAAGAAAACAAAAATAACGACTTTATTTCAACAATTCCTTTGTCAACGGTCTCCTCTGTGTCTCTCCATACCACCGTATGCTCTTCTGTATCATCCGTGCCACAAGGATGCGCTGTTTTCTTTCAAATCAAAACTAATAAATGTAGAAACAGTGCATCCTTGTGGCGTGGATGATACAGAAGAGCATACGGTGATATGGAGAGACACAGAGGAGACCGTTGACAAAGGAATTGTTAAATAAAGTCGTTATTTTAATTTTCTTCGCTTACAAAATGTATTCTCGTCACTTCTTAATGTTACGGTTGAACCACTCACGTCTTTCATACTTTTATGGACCTTGACTGTTATTTATTTGGCAGTCAATGGGGCAGTCTCAAGCCTCCCGGTTTTCATCCAAAATATCTTCATTTCCAAAATTTTTATTTTGGGGTGGAGTATCCCTTTAAAATACATTATAGCTTATATGAAACTGTACTAAATAAAATGCATTTATGAAATACATATTAAAATAAATTTTTCTGTATTTTTAGAATAAATACAATCGCATATTAATAATAATAATTAATATATAAAAATTTATTTATAACAAACATACAGGAAAATTGTTAGAAAAACTAACAATATTCAAAATTCTTCACTAAAAGACAATATACCCAAATTATCACAAGAAATATTAAAATAGTAGTGAATTAATAGCCATCTTTACACCCCCCCAAAAAACGTATTCCCACGATTAGAAACGGGTGCCTTATTCCTTAACACAAGGACATATTCTCACGTGAAGTGCATTCCACTTTTCTAAACAAAAACCGTTAAAAACATTATAGCTATTCCCCTAAATAGAAAAATATCAACCACCGAGTTAACAATGTCGCGTACCTGAACTATAATAGCGTGTAAAGATAGGGACCACAAGGAGAGTATGTAAGTATAAATTTAATTTTAAGCAAATTATTTACAATAAATAATTTAAGTAATATTAAGTAATTTAGAAAATAAAAACGTATCAAATAAACTCTAAAAGTAATAGCAACAAAAATATTTTAATAATAAATTCAAAATAAAATATTTATATACAAATTTTTTTTTTTAACACAATTCGTGTAAAACACATTTAACTCATAAACACCCCAACCCATAACAAACAAAATACATCCTTCCATTAACGTCGCTAGTTTTTTTTTTTTTTGGCATAATAACGGACTGCTACTTAACATTGTTCACCACATTGACATTATATCTTAGATGGGTTGGCGCTCATGTGTGTTGATTTAAAAGTTCTAGATCTAAAACTGATAGTATAAACCACAAACCAAATTTTTCTATAGCCCCCCCTCCACATCCTCCCCCATCTCTTCCCAAGCATAGCAAAGGTGAAAATGTTTTTGGATTTTTTTTGAAAGGTTTGGTCATTTTTTGGGACCGGTTTTTTGTCCTGGGTCGTCAGACATCTTCCAGTCGTTGTACGTCGACGAGGTCTGAGCATCAGCGTCAAACGTCCCATCCCGCTGACGCGGTCCGCCCCAATTGGAGCTGACAACAGGGATCCCGAACCCCGGCCATTAGTTCCTGTTGCTGTGGGCCGCGGGCTTGTGGAGGCGTTTGTGGGGGTGTGGGGAAACCCCCCAAAACACCCCCCTCGCGATCCTACCGAAACCACACCACACATTGTCATCAGACTATACTGTACAAGGCTTCAAACAAGGCCCCCCCCCCCCCCGCTGTGGATTAAAGAATTCTCCTGGTGTAG
>NC_056619.1:21706589-21706720 GCF_018340385.1 Cyprinus carpio | reverse complement strand
ACTCAAGATCTTCACAATTTAACATCGCACAGGCCTTTAGAATAGAGTGACTGGAAAAAAAAATTTAGGTCATAAAATTTCTCTGGGTAGTTTGTTACAGCGTAAAATATGTCACTTCCTGTTGCCAGTAG